>NC_047119.1:52245887-52253387 GCF_902500255.1 Thalassophryne amazonica
TCAACTGAGACTGCAGAGTGATGCATGCATAATGGACCCACTGAGAGACAAAGGAGAAGTGCTTAAAGTGGACGGGGGAGGAGAACTGAAGAGGTACATGAATCAAACAGTCTAGACTGAGTGAAATAAGGAACCACAAAAAGAATTTACTACAACAAGCAGAACTGAAGAGGTGGAGAAATCACAAAACCAGGAACCAGCATAGAACTTTAAAGCTGTGAAAGTCAGTGTCTGAAGGACAAGTATTTATCAACGTGGAGTCCTTCAACACTGTTACAAACCAAGCTGACTTCCAGCCATCAGACTGGAGGTCTGGAGTGTTTGATCAACTTAAAAAATCAGACTGTCCCCTCTGTAAGTACACAAACACAAGATATGAGAAAATCACAGCAGCATTTATTACACAAACTGAGTTAGAAAAACAGTTGGTCTTTACAGTGACAATGATATATCCATATTAAAAAAAAAAAAAAAACATACAAAGTGTTATAAACTGACCTCACACTGTAGTTACATATTGTTGAGAAATATAGAAATTTGTATCCAAATTAAAAAAAAACAAACAGTGTTATAAACTGACCTCACACTGTAGTTACATATTGTTGAGAAATATAGAAATTTGTATCCAAATTAAAAAAAAAAATATATATATATATACAAAGTGTTATAAACTGACCTCACACTGTAGTTACATATTGTTGAGAAATATAGAAATTTGTATCCAAATTAAAAAAAAACAAACAGTGTTATAAACTGACCTCACACTGTAGTTACATATTGTTGAGAAATATAGAAATTTGTATCCAAATTAAAAAAAAAAAAATATATATATATACAAAGTGTTATAAACTGACCTCACACTGTAGTTACATATTGTTGAGAAATATAGAAATTTGTATCCAAATAAAAAAAATATATATATATATATACACAAAGTGTTATAAACTGACCTCACACTGTAGTTACATATTGTTGAGAAATATAGAAATTTGTATCCAAATTAAAAAAAAAAAAAAAAAACATACAAAGTGTTATAAACTGACCTCACACTGTAGTTACATATTGTTGAGAAATATAGAAATTTGTATCCAAATAAAAAAAAATATATATATATATATACACAAAGTGTTATAAACTGACCTCACACTGTAGTTACATATTGTTGAGAAATATAGAAATTTGTATCCAAATAAAAAAAAAATATATATATATATATACAAAGTGTTATAAACTGACCTCACACTGTAGTTACATATTGTTGAGAAATATAGAAATGTGTATCCAAATTAAAAAACAAACAAAGTGTTATAAACTGACCTCACACTGTAGTTACATATTGTTGAGAAATATAGAAATTTGTATCCAAATTAAAAAAAAAAAATATATATATATACAAAGTGTTATAAACTGACCTCACACTGTAGTTACATATTGTTGAGAAATATAGAAATGTGTATCCAAATTAAAAAAAAAACAAAGTGTTATAAACTGACCTCACACTGTAGTTACATATTGTTGAGAAATATAGAAATTTGTATCCAAATAAAAAAAATATATATATATATATACACAAAGTGTTATAAACTGACCTCACACTGTAGTTACATATTGTTGAGAAATATAGAAATTTGTATCCAAATTAAAAAAAAAAAAAAAAAAACATACAAAGTGTTATAAACTGACCTCACACTGTAGTTACATATTGTTGAGAAATATAGAAATGTGTATCCAAATTAAAAAAAAACAAACAAAGTGTTATAAACTGACCTCACACTGTAGTTACATATTGTTGAGAAATATAGAAATTTGTATCCAAATAAAAAAAAAATATATATATATATATACACAAAGTGTTATAAACTGACCTCACACTGTAGTTACATATTGTTGAGAAATATAGAAATTTGTATCCAAATAAAAAAAAAAATATATATATATATATACAAAGTGTTATAAACTGACCTCACACTGTAGTTACATATTGTTGAGAAATATAGAAATGTGTATCCAAATTAAAAAAAAACAAACAGTGTTATAAACTGACCTCACACTGTAGTTACATATTGTTGAGAAATATAGAAATTTGTATCCAAATAAAAAAAAATATATATATATATATACACAAAGTGTTATAAACTGACCTCACACTGTAGTTACATATTGTTGAGAAATATAGAAATTTGTATCCAAATTAAAAAAAAAAAAAAAAAAAACATACAAAGTGTTATAAACTGACCTCACACTGTAGTTACATATTGTTGAGAAATATAGAAATGTGTATCCAAATTAAAAAAAAACAAAGTGTTATAAACTGACCTCACACTGTAGTTACATATTGTTGAGAAATATAGAAATGTGTATCCAAATAAAAAAAAAACAAAGTGTTATAAACTGACCTCACACTGTAGTTACATATTGTTGAGAAATATAGAAATTTGTATCCAAATAATAAAAAAAAAAAACATACAAAGTGTTATAAACTGACCTCACACTGTAGTTACATATTGTTGAGAAATATAGAAATTTGTATCCAAATTAAAAAAAACAAACAAAAAAAAACATACAAAGTGTTATAAAAAGACTGTCAGATCCAGTCCAAGTCCAGACCTTCCCCACAGAATGAGTGTCTCTTCACCCCATAGTCAAAAAGAATTTCCTCATCTTTCTTAATGTCCCTCATTGCCAGGAAGAGCATGACGTCCCTGGTGTTTCCATCAAAGTCCAATGAGAAGAGCCGAGGTCTGACGTTGGCCTTCTTTCTCGAGTGATTTATCATCCTCCCAAAGGTCTGACGATCCGGGTGACAAGAACACGTCGCAGCGTGAGCATCCAGGCACATCCTCTGACCATCCTTGGAGTAGAAAAACATGTAGCCTGTTTGCTCTTCCTTAATGGTGGCATGGATCTCCTCCCCCTCTGCACCTGTGACTACCCGACCGTGGTAGTCACAGACCACCTCACCGCTGACAAACTTCCTGGCAGCAACCACACCTTTGCCCTTGCCCTGGATGTCTTTAAGGGCAAGCCCCTTCCACTTCTGGTTGCTGACCAGGCGCCGGATGCACTTGGATGACGGCATGTCTTCAATGCTGCTGCTGGGTTTCCAGGCTTCCAACACATAGTCTGCAACGGGGACGTTGCTCCTCCAGCCCTGACTGTCAATCCAGGCTGCCACTCTGGATCTGGAGGGGAGGCGACGGTCGAAGTGGGCTGTGATGGAGAATAAAAAAAATATATACCACAAGGTTAGCAAAGCCTGTCTGACACATCAATCCTGACAGCAGCATTGTTTTAAATGAGTCATTTCCACGGACAATATACTTACAGATGACATGCTGAACTCTCAGCTTCATCTGGGACTTCAGCCAGCGCTCATAGATCTTACGCTGGTGATCCACTGAAGCAGCGCAGCGGGAACTCAGTGACGGAACTGTCCCATCAACTGTGACGGGGAATTCCTCCACAAACTTATCCCAGATCACCTGGAAGTCCATCTGGATGTGTTGGGACTTTCCCGATGTGCCGGCTGCGTCGTCTCCAGATTCTCCACTGATTAAAACACAAACACAGAATTAGGTCCAAGTCCAGACTGATTTGCATGACATCAGCAGTGTGTGTGTGTGTGTGCGTGCGCGCGCAGTGTTACTGTCTTACCTCAAGTCAGAACCCAACGCGCTGATCAGCTGGGAACCCTTCATCAAGCTGGCACCTTGCTTCATCCGGTAGTGCTTCTCTGCTGTGGCCGTGGAGTGGGTCAGGTAGTCCGCTACCAGAGACTTATCCACATCAGTAAGCTTCTTGGCTGCAGTCTCAAAAACGCGCCTCGCCAGCTGACTGGTCACCACTGGGACGTTGTATCTAAAACAAAAGTCCAGAGGAAATTGTAAATGACAGCTCATCCCTCCTGCTACTAGTCTACTTAACTCAGCAAGCAAGTGAAAAGTCACATGGGAGCTGCCATGCTGGCAAGCATGCTAGCTAGTCACATGTTAGCTAACTACTGTTCACCAGCCAACATGCTAGCTAGGACATGGCAGCTGCCATGCAAAAACTAAAGAGAACACATTTTCTGTTTAAATAGTTTAGCAACATCAGGAGTTGGTTGGCTACATCAAGAGAGTTTGCAAATAAATAAATTCCATCATCATGATTCAACTTACTTCTTGTGCAGTCGAGCCAGGTCATTGGAGGCGTTGTAAACTGGCATCCCAGCTGTGGAAAGGAAAAACCTCTCCTGAGGGTTTTCCTCCACCTTTTCAGCGTCTGGTCCCATCCTGTACCTCTTTGATGACTTCATGGCATCACGGACAACATCAAAGTAGTACATGAACCACTGTGTGGAGAGAGAGAGAGAAAAAAAGTATACAGAGGTCAGTTTCTAAGTCAGTTTTCAGGTTTCCAACATTCCTCCTGTTGTAAAAATCCAACTTACTGTCTCCTCTTCTGGAGAGAGCACAAAACTGGCCACCTGCTGTGCTGCCGTCTTGTGCTCTTTAACTGCAATGGCAGTGTGGCCCCTCTCCACCTGGATCCTGTTCTTCCACTCTTCAACCTGCAGAAAACACAGGACAGTGGATTAATTGATGCTGTCAGTGTTGCTGGCATGTGAAAAATAAAGCACTGGTGAACATTAAAGGCCAACACTCACAGTCATGTGCTCCACCACACCAGGCCTCTGCAGGTGCTTCAGGATCACCACGGCCTCCAAGTAGTACAGGACAAGGAGGCACTCTGAGGTCTCCAGCTGGATGGCGTAGCAGGGCGCAGCCTCAAAAATCTTGGCGATGACAGCGAGGAAATCTGGCTTGGCCGCCCTCAGCACCGCCCAGCAGTCCTGAGGAGTCATCCCCCTGTCACTCCGGAACAATCGATCCCTGTGAGAGGACAACATGCATTACTCAGACTGTCCATTGCATGTAGACTGTGGAACACATTGAGCAGTCAGGAGACGTACCGCTTGGCGACGACCTCTTTGCTGATGCCCTTGCTCAGCTGTGTCCCAAGTGCACCGATGTACTCTATGAAATGTTTGGCGTCTGTGTGGAGCTCACGGTCGTCAAACAGTAGGTTTGTGCACACCGTGTGGTACGTGAGGAATCTGTTCAAACAAGTCACAAATAGTTTTGTTGGACATTAGTAAGCAGCTGAAAACACCAGTCAGTCAATATTCAAACATTTCCCAAAGTTTGACCTTGCGGTCACACGGGCAAAGACAAATGTTACCAACCTCTTCAAGCTCTTCAGGTAGTTCACCTGAGTCTGCTTGGCGAGCTGGGCCTCAGCAAGCTTCCTCAGGTATTCCTTCGTCCTTTCTCTGTCACGCACAAACAGGAGAGAGGGGCGGGCTGGGTCCATATAAAACAGGAACCTAGCAACGTTATCCACCTGAGGGACACAAGACAATTGTTGTTACACACACACACACACACACACACACACACACACACACACACACACACACACACACACACACACACACATTTAGAAGTTACAGTGGGACCTGCTCTTCACTTTGACTCACTCTGACTTTGGGACCTTCTGAATAACAAAAACCAAGTAGTAGATATTTTTAAATGGTCAAAAAACTGTTTTTCTTGAAATACTCACTTCCTGTTTATAATTCTCATTAGCGAGGTCCTTTAACAAGTAGGCCCCAAAGTCTCTGAGGAGACGATGGTCAGCCGAGTGTTTCTGGTAGAGGCCCATCTCTGCCATCAGTGCCCTCTTGTTGACTTTCCAAGCCGGGGTGCGACTACTACAGAAAAATAAATTAATTAATAAATAAACAGTTATAATAAAGAACACAGACAACAATCTGAAGACCAAAGGTTTGTTGCTGTAAAGAAGGCCTCACCATTGAAAGGTCTCTCCGCTGCTCTCGCTTGCAGCTTCACTCGTGTCCTCGGGAGTGCTGCTCTGGCCCGTTTCCACAGCAGTGGAAGGTCCAGCTTGGGCGGTGGGGTCCTGGGTGGCAGGACTTTCAGCAGCTGGCATGTCACTGACCACCATCTTGCGTCGCTGCAGCTCCTCAATCAGCCTTTAAAGTAGAACAAAGTTTAGTTTGTGCTGTTCATTCAATGAAACACAAAGCGACTGATTAAATTATTTGTCTTTGCCACCTACCTCCCGAGGGGGTCACGGGATTCAATTATCCCACGCAGCAGGTCATAAGTAAATACACGGCCTGTTTTCAGCAGCTGGAACACGTCATCCTTGGCCTTCTCTACTGCTGCCGTGATGGTCTCTCGGGTGGCGTCCTTCATACAGGTCCGGCGGAGGTGGACTCCAAGGGCCTGCTGGGTCCTGTTGCACACCGGGCACAGCAGAAAGTGGCGGTGGGCGGCACTAGAAGGAGAAAACAAAAACATGTTATAGAAACATATATACAGACACAACACATGAAACATATGTAGTCAAACCGTTAAAAATTGCTGCAGTACCCGTCAGTCATGCAGCTGCTGGGCTCTAGTTTCAGGTGGACTCTTCACTCAGGGTGGTGTTATTTTCCTTCCCCTTTCAGCTATCACTTTAACTCAGTGTGTAAACTCAGGGGTTTTAGTTCAGGTTAATCACAAGTTGGTCAAAAAGTGTGAAAACAGGATGAAGCCAAATACAAAAACTAAATCCCTTTCAGGTTTCAACCTTCACTCAGGGTGGAAATTCAGTTTTCTCACTTTCTGACTAAAATGTTAGTCACATGGGAGCTGCCATGTGAAAACTAAAGAGAACACATTTTCTGTTAAAATAGTTTAGCAACATCAGGAGTTGGTTGGCTACATCAAGAGAGTTTGCAAATAAACAAATGAAATGGATTAAGAAATACTACAAGTAAACCACCAAAAGAAAATAAAGAATTGAAACTTACCTTGCAGAAGCCATTGAAAAAGTAGAAAGTAGTTGATAAAGGAAAGTTAGGATGAAAAATCTAAATTAAAACAACTTTAATTCTTCAAAGCAGAACCTTCAGGTGAATCTTCAAAGCAGAATCTTCAGGTGAATCTTCAAAGCAGAATCTTCAGGTGAATCTCCAAAGCAGAATCTTCAGGTGAATCTCCAAAGCAGAATCTTCAGGTGAATCTTCCAAAGCAGAATCTTCAGGTGAATCTCCAAAGCAGAATCTTCAGGTGAATCTCCAAAGCAGAATCTTCAGGTGAATCTCCAAAGCAGAATCTTCAGGTGAATCTCCAAAGCAGAATCTTCAGGTGAATCTCCAGATGAGTCGTCCAGCAGAATCTTCAGGTGAATCTCCAGGTCTTGTAGATGAGTCCTCCAGGCGATACTTTGCAGTAGCAACAACAACTGTGTACAAGCCCACCAAACTGCTATGTTTTTGACGTCAACTACACATATGGTGCTCTGAGTTCTGCCCCCCCCTTCACTCAGTTTTCAGGTTAGGGTTAAAGTAGTTGAGGTTAAATTTACCTATTTGGGTTTAAAATATACTTTACAACAAACATTGAATGTGTTTTAAAATTTTAAAACAAGATGTAAGATAAAATG
>NC_047119.1:52258387-52270887 GCF_902500255.1 Thalassophryne amazonica
GTGGGATGTGACAGAAAATAAAACATGAAGCCTGTCAGCAGCATTGTTTTAAACTACACTCTGTTTGAATCATTTCTCTTTTGAGTCTTAAGCAAAGTCACATTAAACCCCAATAACGCAGAGCAGCAAGGACACCAGGAGTAAAACACCAACCAGTGAGCTGATTATGACACATATTTCTAACATGCAGAGGTCAATCAGCAAAGCAAAAAATCCCACAGCTAGTAAGCAGCAGATAAGACAATATTTAGAGTGAAATCTTGCAAATGGTGATAAAAGCATCAAATTTGGCAGAAATAGTCCTCAGACAATCCTCTTTTGAAAATAAAAACTGACTGGCCACCTGAATTTTCAGTTTGCGTTCAAGTGGAGGTCAACTGAAGAATTACACTGGAGTCAAAATTAAAAGATGCTCCAATCATGTTGAAACCTAGGCCACATTATTTGCCTGATCAGAAGGATTCCAAAAAAGGTATGGTTTGGATGATCTGTAACTGACCTTGTTTGACCTTTACTTTGGAGACCAAACATTCAACATTGTCAAAACTATTCCATTTATTCATCCTATTAACTCAACCAATAATTTACATCACTTTTTACCAAAACTGGAGCAACGTTAACTTTTGACCCCTGTACAAAATGAAACTGACCTTTGCCACCAGTCTTGCTGTTTTTATTCTGTAACTCCATAGAATTCAGTCACAGATAGTCTAAACTATATCTTTTTGGAATATTTATGATCCGGCAAATAATGTGGAATATTTTTCAATATGATTGGAGCATCTTTTAATTTTGACCTCTGTCTGAGGGTAATAAACTTCCTGGCAGGAACCACACCTTTGCCCTTGCCCTCGATGTCTTTAAGGGCAAGCCCCTTCCACTTCTGGTTGCTGACCAGGCGTCGGATGTGCTTGGATGACAGCATGTCTTGAATGCTGCTGCTGGGCTTCCAGCACAGAGTTTGCAAGGGGGATGTTGCTTCTCCAGCCCTGACTGGCAATCCAGTCTGCCACTCTGGATCTGGAGGGGAGGACACGGTCGAAGTGGGATGTGATGGAGAATAAAAAAAGTCGACCCATGATGTTGGCAAAGCTGGTTTGAGGCCTGGATCCTGGCTGAAGTGTTGTTTTAAAGTGCACGGTTTTGGAGTCATTTCAACAGAGAACATGCTGACAGATGATATGATGAACACTCAGCTTCATCTGGGTCTTCAGTCAGGACTCAGAAACCATCTGCTGGTGTTCATGTGATGCAGAAACCGTCCCATCAACTCGACCTGGATCCTTCTGCAGGCTTTTTCCCCAGTTTGACATTCTAAACTGGAATGTCTAGACCCTTTAAACTGGATGCAAAGTGACCCTTTAAACTGGATGCAAAGTGTCTGACTTTGTCTCTCTGATGTACAAAACCATGATGATCAGGACTGTGTAAAACTACAAATCCCTTGTGGTTACTGACCACATGCAGGCATGTCCTGCAGTCTGCTCCATGAACTTGTACTGCATGACCTGGAAGTCCATCTGATCATTTTACAAATGTTTAGATTTGATGGGTGGGTGAACTTCATGCAGTAAGTCTTGTTCAGAGGCTCTGCAAACCACAGTCAGAGGGAGTGTGTGTTTGCGGCACTTACAGACTTTCCATCTACAAGTACACAAGATATGATAAAATCAGTGGCATGCCAAAAAGTAAGACTCAATCCAAGGTCACTTGGAATGTAAAAAGGCACGACTTTGTCACTGTTCTGTTTGCTCAGCTGCAGGCGTGTCCTGCAGGGTCATGCACATGGACTTCCAGGTCATCTGCTACAAGTTCATGGTCATTGTGGGTCTAATATCTATACAGTCTGCATTGTTTTAAACTACACTCTGTTTGAATCTTTTCTCTTTTGAGTCTTAATCAAAATCACATTAAACCCCAATAACGCAGAGCAGCAAGGACACCAGGAGTAAAACACCAACCAGTGAGCTGATTATGACACATATTTCTAACATGCAGAGGGTAATCAGCAAAGCAAAAAATCCCTCAAGAAATACTGCAGCAAAAATGTCAACTGAGACTGCAGAGTGATGCATGCATAATGGACCCACTGAGAGACAAAGGAGAAGTGCTTAAAGTGGACGGGGGAGGAGAACTGAAGAGGTACATGAATCAAACAGTCTAGACTGAGTGAAATAAGGAACCACAAAAAGAATTTACTACAACAAGCAGAACTGAAGAGGTGGAGAAATCACAAAACCAGGAACCAGCATAGAACTTTAAAGCTGTGAAAGTCAGTGTCTGAAGGACAAGTATTTATCAACGTGGAGTCCTTCAACACTGTTACAAACCAAGCTGACTTCCAGCCATCAGACTGGAGGTCTGGAGTGTTTGATCAACTTAAAAAATCAGACTGTCCCCTCTGTAAGTACACAAACACAAGATATGAGAAAATCACAGCAGCATTTATTACACAAACTGAGTTAGAAAAACAGTTGGTCTTTACAGTGACAATGATATATCCATATTAAAAAAAAAAAAAAACATACAAAGTGTTATAAACTGACCTCACACTGTAGTTACATATTGTTGAGAAATATAGAAATTTGTATCCAAATTAAAAAAAAACAAACAGTGTTATAAACTGACCTCACACTGTAGTTACATATTGAGAAATATAGAAATTTGTATCCAAATTAAAAAAAAATATATATATATATATACAAAGTGTTATAAACTGACCTCACACTGTAGTTACATATTGTTGAGAAATATAGAAATTTGTATCCAAATTAAAAAAAAAAAAAAAAAAACATACAAAGTGTTATAAACTGACCTCACACTGTAGTTACATATTGTTGAGAAATAGAAATTTGTATCCAATATAGAAATGTGTATCCAAATTAAAAAAAAACAAACAAAGTGTTATAAACTGACCTCACACTGTAGTTACATATTGTTGAGAAATATAGAAATTTGTATCCAAATAAAAAAAAATATATATATATATATATACACAAAGTGTTATAAACTGACCTCACACTGTAGTTACATATTGTTGAGAAATATAGAAATTTGTATCCAAATAAAAAAATATATATATATATATACAAAGTGTTATAAACTGACCTCACACTGTAGTTACATATTGTTGAGAAATATAGAAATTTGTATCCAAATAAAAAAAAAAAATATATATATATATATATATACACAAAGTGTTATAAACTGACCTCACACTGTAGTTACATATTGTTGAGAAATATAGAAATTTGTATCCAAATAAAAAAAATATATATATATATATACAAAGTGTTATAAACTGACCTCACACTGTAGTTACATATTGTTGAGAAATATAGAAATTTGTATCCAAATAAAAAAAAAAAAATATATATATATATACACAAAGTGTTATAAACTGACCTCACACTGTAGTTACATATTGTTGAGAAATATAGAAATTTGTATCCAAATAAAAAAAATATATATATATATATATATGTATATATATATACAAAGTGTTATAAACTGACCTCACACTGTAGTTACATATTGTTGAGAAATATAGAAATGTGTATCCAAATTAAAAAAAAACAAAGTGTTATAAACTGACCTCACACTGTAGTTACATATTGTTGAGAAATATAGAAATTTGTATCCAAATAAAAAAAAAAAAAAAACATACAAAGTGTTATAAACTGACCTCACACTGTAGTTACATATTGTTGAGAAATATAGAAATTTGTATCCAAATTAAAAAAAACAAACAAAAAAAACATACAAAGTGTTATAAAAAGACTGTCAGATCCAGTCCAAGTCCAGACCTTCCCCACAGAATGAGTGTCTCTTCACCCCATAGTCAAAAAGAATTTCCTCATCTTTCTTAATGTCCCTCATTGCCAGGAAGAGCATGACGTCCCTGGTGTTTCCATCAAAGTCCAATGAGAAGAGCCGAGGTCTGACGTTGGCCTTCTTTCTCGAGTGATTTATCATCCTCCCAAAGGTCTGACGATCCGGGTGACAAGAACACGTCGCAGCGTGAGCATCCAGGCACATCCTCTGACCATCCTTGGAGTAGAAAAACATGTAGCCTGTTTGCTCTTCCTTAGTGGTGGCATGGATCTCCTCCCCCTCTGCACCTGTGACTACCCGACCGTGGTAGTCACAGACCACCTCACCGCTGACAAACTTCCTGGCAGCAACCACACCTTTGCCCTTGCCCTGGATGTCTTTAAGGGCAAGCCCCTTCCACTTCTGGTTGCTGACCAGGCGCCGGATGCACTTGGATGACGGCATGTCTTCAATGCTGCTGCTGGGTTTCCAGGCTTCCAACACATAGTCTGCAACGGGGACGTTGCTCCTCCAGCCCTGACTGTCAATCCAGGCTGCCACTCTGGATCTGGAGGGGAGGCGACGGTCGAAGTGGGCTGTGATGGAGAATAAAAAAAATATATACCACAAGGTTAGCAAAGCCTGTCTGACACATCAATCCTGACAGCAGCATTGTTTTAAATGAGTCATTTCCACGGACAATATACTTACAGATGACATGCTGAACTCTCAGCTTCATCTGGGACTTCAGCCAGCGCTCATAGATCTTACGCTGGTGATCCACTGAAGCAGCGCAGCGGGAACTCAGTGACGGAACTGTCCCATCAACTGTGACGGGGAATTCCTCCACAAACTTATCCCAGATCACCTGGAAGTCCATCTGGATGTGTTGGGACTTTCCCGATGTGCCGGCTGCGTCGTCTCCAGATTCTCCACTGATTAAAACACAAACACAGAATTAGGTCCAAGTCCAGACTGATTTGCATGACATCAGCAGTGTGTGTGTGTGTGTGCGTGCGCGCGCAGTGTTACTGTCTTACCTCAAGTCAGAACCCAACGCGCTGATCAGCTGGGAACCCTTCATCAAGCTGGCACCTTGCTTCATCCGGTAGTGCTTCTCTGCTGTGGCCGTGGAGTGGGTCAGGTAGTCCGCTACCAGAGACTTATCCACATCAGTAAGCTTCTTGGCTGCAGTCTCAAAAACGCGCCTCGCCAGCTGACTGGTCACCACTGGGACGTTGTATCTAAAACAAAAGTCCAGAGGAAATTGTAAATGACAGCTCATCCCTCCTGCTACTAGTCTACTTAACTCAGCAAGCAAGTGAAAAGTCACATGGGAGCTGCCATGCTGGCAAGCATGCTAGCTAGTCACATGTTAGCTAACTACTGTTCACCAGCCAACATGCTAGCTAGGACATGGCAGCTGCCATGCAAAAACTAAAGAGAACACATTTTCTGTTTAAATAGTTTAGCAACATCAGGAGTTGGTTGGCTACATCAAGAGAGTTTGCAAATAAATAAATTCCATCATCATGATTCAACTTACTTCTTGTGCAGTCGAGCCAGGTCATTGGAGGCGTTGTAAACTGGCATCCCAGCTGTGGAAAGGAAAAACCTCTCCTGAGGGTTTTCCTCCACCTTTTCAGCGTCTGGTCCCATCCTGTACCTCTTTGATGACTTCATGGCATCACGGACAACATCAAAGTAGTACATGAACCACTGTGTGGAGAGAGAGAGAGAAAAAAAGTATACAGAGGTCAGTTTCTAAGTCAGTTTTCAGGTTTCCAACATTCCTCCTGTTGTAAAAATCCAACTTACTGTCTCCTCTTCTGGAGAGAGCACAAAACTGGCCACCTGCTGTGCTGCCGTCTTGTGCTCTTTAACTGCAATGGCAGTGTGGCCCCTCTCCACCTGGATCCTGTTCTTCCACTCTTCAACCTGCAGAAAACACAGGACAGTGGATTAATTGATGCTGTCAGTGTTGCTGGCATGTGAAAAATAAAGCACTGGTGAACATTAAAGGCCAACACTCACAGTCATGTGCTCCACCACACCAGGCCTCTGCAGGTGCTTCAGGATCACCACGGCCTCCAAGTAGTACAGGACAAGGAGGCACTCTGAGGTCTCCAGCTGGATGGCGTAGCAGGGCGCAGCCTCAAAAATCTTGGCGATGACAGCGAGGAAATCTGGCTTGGCCGCCCTCAGCACCGCCCAGCAGTCCTGAGGAGTCATCCCCCTGTCACTCCGGAACAATCGATCCCTGTGAGAGGACAACATGCATTACTCAGACTGTCCATTGCATGTAGACTGTGGAACACATTGAGCAGTCAGGAGACGTACCGCTTGGCGACGACCTCTTTGCTGATGCCCTTGCTCAGCTGTGTCCCAAGTGCACCGATGTACTCTATGAAATGTTTGGCGTCTGTGTGGAGCTCACGGTCGTCAAACAGTAGGTTTGTGCACACCGTGTGGTACGTGAGGAATCTGTTCAAACAAGTCACAAATAGTTTTGTTGGACATTAGTAAGCAGCTGAAAACACCAGTCAGTCAATATTCAAACATTTCCCAAAGTTTGACCTTGCGGTCACACGGGCAAAGACAAATGTTACCAACCTCTTCAAGCTCTTCAGGTAGTTCACCTGAGTCTGCTTGGCGAGCTGGGCCTCAGCAAGCTTCCTCAGGTATTCCTTCGTCCTTTCTCTGTCACGCACAAACAGGAGAGAGGGGCGGGCTGGGTCCATATAAAACAGGAACCTAGCAACGTTATCCACCTGAGGGACACAAGACAATTGTTGTTACACACACACACACACACACACACACACACACACACACACACACACACACACACACACACACACACATTTAGAAGTTACAGTGGGACCTGCTCTTCACTTTGACTCACTCTGACTTTGGGACCTTCTGAATAACAAAAACCAAGTAGTAGATATTTTTAAATGGTCAAAAAACTGTTTTTCTTGAAATACTCACTTCCTGTTTATAATTCTCATTAGCGAGGTCCTTTAACAAGTAGGCCCCAAAGTCTCTGAGGAGACGATGGTCAGCCGAGTGTTTCTGGTAGAGGCCCATCTCTGCCATCAGTGCCCTCTTGTTGACTTTCCAAGCCGGGGTGCGACTACTACAGAAAAATAAATTAATTAATAAATAAACAGTTATAATAAAGAACACAGACAACAATCTGAAGACCAAAGGTTTGTTGCTGTAAAGAAGGCCTCACCATTGAAAGGTCTCTCCGCTGCTCTCGCTTGCAGCTTCACTCGTGTCCTCGGGAGTGCTGCTCTGGCCCGTTTCCACAGCAGTGGAAGGTCCAGCTTGGGCGGTGGGGTCCTGGGTGGCAGGACTTTCAGCAGCTGGCATGTCACTGACCACCATCTTGCGTCGCTGCAGCTCCTCAATCAGCCTTTAAAGTAGAACAAAGTTTAGTTTGTGCTGTTCATTCAATGAAACACAAAGCGACTGATTAAATTATTTGTCTTTGCCACCTACCTCCCGAGGGGGTCACGGGATTCAATTATCCCACGCAGCAGGTCATAAGTAAATACACGGCCTGTTTTCAGCAGCTGGAACACGTCATCCTTGGCCTTCTCTACTGCTGCCGTGATGGTCTCTCGGGTGGCGTCCTTCATACAGGTCCGGCGGAGGTGGACTCCAAGGGCCTGCTGGGTCCTGTTGCACACCGGGCACAGCAGAAAGTGGCGGTGGGCGGCACTAGAAGGAGAAAACAAAAACATGTTATAGAAACATATATACAGACACAACACATGAAACATATGTAGTCAAACCGTTAAAAATTGCTGCAGTACCCGTCAGTCATGCAGCTGCTGGGCTCTAGTTTCAGGTGGACTCTTCACTCAGGGTGGTGTTATTTTCCTTCCCCTTTCAGCTATCACTTTAACTCAGTGTGTAAACTCAGGGGTTTTAGTTCAGGTTAATCACAAGTTGGTCAAAAAGTGTGAAAACAGGATGAAGCCAAATACAAAAACTAAATCCCTTTCAGGTTTCAACCTTCACTCAGGGTGGAAATTCAGTTTTCTCACTTTCTGACTAAAATGTTAGTCACATGGGAGCTGCCATGTGAAAACTAAAGAGAACACATTTTCTGTTAAAATAGTTTAGCAACATCAGGAGTTGGTTGGCTACATCAAGAGAGTTTGCAAATAAACAAATGAAATGGATTAAGAAATACTACAAGTAAACCACCAAAAGAAAATAAAGAATTGAAACTTACCTTGCAGAAGCCATTGAAAAAGTAGAAAGTAGTTGATAAAGGAAAGTTAGGATGAAAAATCTAAATTAAAACAACTTTAATTCTTCAAAGCAGAACCTTCAGGTGAATCTTCAAAGCAGAATCTTCAGGTGAATCTTCAAAGCAGAACCTTCAGGTGAATCTTCAAAGCAGAATCTTCAGGTGAATCTTCAAAGCAGAATCTTCAGGTGAATCTCCAAAGCAGAATCTTCAGGTGAATCTCCAAAGCAGAATCTTCAGGTGAATCTCCAAAGCAGAATCTTCAGGTGAATCTTCAAAGCAGAATCTTCAGGTGAATCTCCAAAGCAGAATCTTCAGGTGAATCTTCAAAGCAGAATCTTCAGGTGAATCTTCAAAGCAGAATCTTCAGGTGAATCTCCAGGTCTTGTAGATGAGTCCTCCAGGCGATACTTTGCAGTAGCAACAACAACTGTGTACAAGCCCACCAAACTGCTATGTTTTTGACGTCAACTACACATATGGTGCTCTGAGTTCTGCCCCCCCCCCTTCACTCAGTTTTCAGGTTAGGGTTAAAGTAGTTGAGGTTAAATTTACCTATTTGGGTTTAAAATATACTTTACAACAAACATTGAATGTGTTTTAAAATTTTAAAACAAGATGTAAGATAAAATGACATATTTTACTCAGGATGTTTTCTGCAACACAATTAATATTAATATATTAAGTATTTAATCTCAAAACGTGATGTGATCTGAAAATAGAATGAGTCACATTTTAATGCAACTTATCTGACATTATGACCATTTTATTATAAATAAGACAGTGATTTCAAACTAAAATAAATACTTTTGTTAAAATATTTTACCGTTCGGCGTTTTCACGTATCCCAGAATTCCTTGCGTGCCAGAGAGACGCTGCCGTCAAAACAACGTATAGAATCCACATGATAACAATTATAAATGATTATACTACAAAAAAAATATTTTTTATGCTTTTCATCACGTTAATAAGAGATTGCTGCATGATACGCTGAAAACTTGATAAAAACAATTATAACAAATAATCCGTGTCTGTAATTGACGCGGATTATTTGATATAATTATTTAATCTGCGTGGAATTTAATAAACACAAACCGAATTTCAGACATATTTTATATATATATATATTAGTCTGGAACAAAGAGGACAAACAGTGTTGTAAAGAATAATAAATAACAGTGATTTCAAACTAAAATAAATACTTTTGTTAAAATATTTTACCGTTCGGCGTTTTCACGTATCCCAGAATTCCTTGCGTGCCAGAGAGACGCTGCCGTCAAAACAACGTATAGAATCCACATGATAACAATTATTAATGAATATTATACTACAAATATGTAATTTTTTTATGCTTTTCATCACGTTAATAAGAGATTGCTGCATGATACGCTGAAAACTTGATAAAAACAATTATAATAAATATTTGTTATAATTGTTTAAGAAAATAACGGAGAGACCGACTGTCACTGTCGCATGTTTACATAAAACACACGTAATAACAACGTCTATAAACCCAGAGAATCTATTCATCAGAGTTTTAGGCACAATCTAAAAATAGTTTTATGTTGCCATGTTAATAGTGTGGTCCGTGTGCAGCGGTTAAGGTCAAACCCGGTCAGAGCGTCTGAGGAACCGTCGGTGAACTTGACACACGGAGAAGGTCAGAGCGCTGTGAGAGCAGCTGCTGACTGTGTGCACGCAGTGATCATCACACGCTGCAGATCAGAGCTGTGCACAAAAACACATCCAGACGGGTGACGATCCGTCTGTAAGATGTTCACTTTGCAGCATTTAGTCTGAACCATCAGACGTGCTTTGGCTCAGAATTGTGTCCAGTACAGGTGAAGCTGGTTCACATGAGCCTGTGTTCAAAGACAAACTTCTTCAAAGCGTCTCTCGTTTTCTTTTTTCCTTTGATTTTCTCTGTGCAGTTCCCACGGTAATCTGTGACTGAAGTTATTATAAGGGCTGCAAACTAACCATCTGATTTTCACTTCATTTTGAAATCAAACACGCGCAAAAGAGCGATTTAGGAGACAAACGGACACAGTGTGTGTGTGTGTGTGTGTGTGTGTGTGTGTGTGTGTGTGTGTAACCTGGATTCGCGCTGCGTCTCTTTAAAATAAAAGCCTCGTCGGTGCGATCAGACTCCCTGATCGATGAAGTCAATAAGAAGCTTAAGACAAAAACTAATCATTAATAACGATGTTAAATGAGTGTGTATGTGACGTGCACACGCCGTGCAGGAGAGAACAGCGCGCTCTTAAATGAACAACAACACGCAGCTGTAAGACGGCAGAGTGAACGGACCCACACGGAAATAAAGCAAGAAGTCCAAACTCACAGCAGAAGGATTAAAGATGTCAATAAACAGCTGGAAACGTCCCGCCGGGGGACAGTTGAGCGAGCAGCTGCTAACCGTTAGCCGCTGCTAACCGTTAGCCGCTGCTAACCGTTAGCCGCTGCTAACCGTTAGCCGCTGCTAACCGTTAGCCGCTGCTAACCGTTAGCCGCTGCTAACCGTTAGCCGCTGCTAAACGCTACCGGCTCTAACCGTTACCGGCTTGGTGCAGGACTGCAGTTAAATACGGTTCAGAGTAGATACACTTAATTCTGCTAAAGAGAAATAAAAGAAGCCGATATACAACCGTACAGAGTTCAGAAGAGCGTCCGGTCAGCAAACAATCAGCTGGTACGGCGGCTGAGAAACGCCAAAAAGAGCCCGGAGTGTTTTGAATTTATTTGATCAGAGTTCATAAAAATACTGCGACAATAACACAAGAAAACTTCCAGTGTGGATGATGATTTACATTGTGGTCCTCTGGGGGGGGGGGGAAATCAAATAAGTAGACGTTAATAAAATAAAAATATTCCTTGACTACAATTTGCAATACTAGTTAATAAAAACTGTTTAGATGTTTAAACACATGCCGAGTAGCAGTTTAACAAATAGAAGACTATTCCATAATGTAATAATTATGAGTGTGTTCAGATGACACCCACATGATCACATTATTCTCCAAATGACCTCTCACACTGACCAACCTTTGGAAAAGGTCAAATGTCACACAACGTCAATGATTTTCATCAACTTTAAAAATCATAAATGTCAGAGCTCCATGTCTGAGCAAACAGGGTTTATTACCAAGTCCACATGCACTTTCAATCCAAAACTATAATGATCACCTAAAAAAAAAAAAAACATGCATTTAACATGTATGATTTTTTTTAAATACCATTCCCTTAGGCTTACCAAAAAAATCATACAATTGCCATGATTGTCAAAATTAAAATTCTGTCCATACATAAACCCCGTTTGATCAGACTTAATGCTCTGAAATTTATGATTTTTAAATTTGATTACAAAGTCCACATCCATTTTCCATCCAAAACAATAATCATCACATAAAACACATGCATTTAACACTGACTCTGTCAAACTAAAAAACCCTTCTGGTTACTGACCACCTGCAGACATGTCCAGCAGTCTGCTCCATGGACTTGTAGCAGGTGACCTGGTGTTGCATCTGGTTATTTGACAAGTGTTTAGATGTGAGGGCTGGTGAACTTCATGCAATAAGACTTTTCATCTTTTTTTTCACCTTTATTTCAGTTTATTCTTAACAAACATCTACAGCAGTGTTTAAAAAGAAACTAGGTTAGATATAGTGAAGTGTTTGGGTTAGGGTTAGGTCAGAGATGACTGAAATGACGTCATCAATACGTAGGACACAAATATGTGTCCCACCTACATGTTTATCAGACTGCTTGGTTAGGGTTAGGGTTACTCTGGGTGGAAGACTGCTGCTTTGACAGAGAAGGGGGCTCCTTGGTCAGCACAGTGAGAGGGCTCTGTGTTGTGGCGGTGGCAGGTGTGGGTGATGGAGTCAGAAAAGTGGGAGGCGCGGGGTTGACTATGTCGTCTTATGTGCACAGCAGCTCCACACAGAGCTCAGTCTTCAACCCCTGCAGAAGGCTGGTCAGGCTCAGCAGGGGCTCCTCCTCGTCACACTGGCTCTCGCTCTTGTTGCAGAAAAGCTCGCACGCCCTCAAACCCAGGAAGCTTTTCGTGCTGGGGTAGGAGCCGACGGTGAGTGGGGCGTCAGGACAGCGAGGGCTCCACCAGCAGAGGCGGGATGAGGTCCTGGCTGCCATTGATGGAGTTAGCGGTTGAACTGGGAGAGCCGCTCGCCTTTGCCCTGGAGATAAAGTGCTGCCGTTGCTCTGAGGGGAACCATGCAGTGTTTGACTGTCCACCTCTTTCTTAACGTGGGCTTCAACTGGTCCATCTGCCATTGTGACACTGGAATCGGCACAGCTCTGCGTCACGGCTCTGCCCCCCCGACGATGAGGCGGAGGCGCAGCAGGCTGGAGCCTCAATCTCCACTCTACTGTAGAGCTGCAGGAGTTCAGTCGGCAG
>NC_047119.1:52280887-52291394 GCF_902500255.1 Thalassophryne amazonica
AGGGCTTTAGTTGACAAAAGCCTGGTTAAACAGATCTATATACATGATCGTTTCACAGGCCACAGTGTGCTGATCCAAATCTGACCCAGGTCTGTCAAGACTGTGTGGTCTGTCAACACCATCACTGAATTTCATGCTAACATTAACCCAAAGTCCTGATTTAAGAAGCTAAGTCAGTGACTGTGTGTAATTTTTAAATGGAGTTGTCCAAAACAAGCTCAAAGGTGAAGTCATATCATCTTCGCAGACGGGATTTGCAACACACTTGGTAACATTCCCCAACTTTGTGGTGGATCTCAAATAGCGATATGATCTTAAATTGACAGTCACAGTAAACGCAGCAATGCGTCAATACTGAAGTATTTTACATCAAATGAAAGCTTGATTTCTGCCCTTTCCATCAAGAATAAGCTTGTAATTGTGGCAGAAACACTGTGCCTAAAATCAGCCAGTAAGTGTGGTCAACTGTTAAATTGTTTCTGCCGTCTCAGGACAAAGGGTTTAATTTCTGCAGCCCTGTTCCTGCCACGTGTCTTTGTCAGATTTATGCAATACACTAAATTAAAGCCCAGAATGTGAGCTTGTCCATAGAGGCCAAGATTGTTAAGATGAAGCAGGGCTTTAGTTGACAAAAGCCTGGTTAAACAGATCTATATCCATGATGGTTTTACAGGTCACAGTGTTCTGAACCAAATCTGACCCAGGTCCCATAAAGCAGCATCAATATTCAAGTATTTTATATCAAATGAATGTGTGAGTTCTGCCCTTCCAGCAACAGTAAGCTTGTAACTGTGGGAGAATCACTGTGCCTAAAATAGGCCAGTACGTGTGGTCAATGTTTGAAATGTTTCGTACATCTAAGCTAACAAAAAGGGTTTAATTTCCGCAGTGCTGTTCCTGCCACGTGTCTTTGTCAGATTTATGCAATACACTACATTAATGCACAGAATGTGAGCTTTCCATAGAGGCCAAGATTGTTAAGATGAAGCAGGGCTTTAGTTGACAAAAGCCTGGTTAAACAGATCTATATCCATGATCGTTTCACAGGCCACAGTGTGCTGATCCAAATCTGACCCAGGTCTGTCAAGACTGTGTGGTCTGTCAACACCATCACTGAATTTCATGCTAACATTAACCCAAAGTCCTGATTTAAGAAGCTAAGTCAGTGACTGTGTGTAATTTTTAAATGGAGTTGTCCAAAACAAGCTCAAAGGTGAAGTCATATCATCTTCGCAGACGGGATTTGCAACACACTTGGTAACATTCCCCAACTTTGTGGTGGATCTCAAATAGCGATATGATCTGAAATTGACAGTCACAGTAAACGCAGCAATGCGTCAATACTCAAGTATTTTACATCAAATGAAAGCTTGATTTCTGCCCTTTCCATCAAGAATAAGCTTGTAATTGTGGCAGAAACACTGTGCCTAAAATCAGCCAGTAAGCGTGGTCAACTGTTAAATTGTTTCTGCCGTCTCAGGACAAAGGGTTTAATTTCTGCAGCCCTGTTCCTGCCATGTGTCTTTGTCAGATTTTTGCAATACACTAAATTAAAGCCAAGAATGTGAGCTTTCCATAGAGGCCAAGATTGTTAAGATGAAGCAGGGTTTGAGTTGACAAAAGCCTGGTTAAACAGATCTATATCCATGATGGTTTTACAGGTCACAGTGTGCTGAACCAAATCTGACCCAGGTCCCATAAAGCAGCATCAATATTCAAGTATTTTATATCAAATGAATGTGTGAGTTCTGCCCTTTCCAGCAACAGTAAGCTTGTAACTGTGGGAGAATCACTGTGCCTAAAATAGGCCAGTAATTGTGGTCAATTTTTGAATTGTTTCGTACATCTAAGCTAACAAAAAGGGTTTAATTTCCGCAGTGCTGTTCCTGCCACGTGTCTTTGTCAGATTTATGCAATACACTAAATTAAAGCCCAGAATGTGAGTTTTCCATAGAGTCCAAGATTGTTAAGATGAAGCAGGGCTTTAGTTGACAAAAGCCTGGTTAAAGAGATCTATATCCATGATCGTTTCACAGGCCACAGTGTGCTGATCCAAATCTGACCCAGGTCTGTCAAGACTGTGTGGTCTGTCAACACCATCACTGAATTTCATGCTAACATTAACCCAAAGTCCTGATTTAAGAAGCTAAGTCAGTGACTGTGTGTAATTTTTAAATGGAGTTGTCCAAAACAAGCTCAAAGGTGAAGTCATATCATCTTCGCAGACGGGATTTGCAACACACTTGGTAACATTCCCCAACTTTGTGGTGGATCTCAAATAGCGATATGATCTGAAATTGACAGTCACAGTAAACGCAGCAATGCGTCAATACTCAAGTATTTTACATCAAATGAAAGCTTGATTTCTGCCCTTTCCATCAAGAATAAGCTTGTAATTGTGGCAGAAACACTGTGCCTAAAATCAGCCAGTAAGTGTGGACAACTGTTAAATTGTTTCTGCCGTCTCAGGACAAAGGGTTTAATTTCTGCAGCCCTGTTCCTGCCACATGTCTTTGTCAGATTTATGCAATACACTAAATTAAACCCCAGAATGCGAGCTTTCCATAGAGGCCAAGATTGTTCAGATGAAGCAAGGTTTTAGTTGACAAAAGCCTGGTTAAACAGATCTATATCCATGATGGTTTTACAGGTCACAGTGTTCTGAACCAAATCTGACCCAGGTCCCATAAAGCAGCATCAATATTCAAGTATTGTATATCAAATGAATGTGTGAGTTCTGCCCTTCCCAGCAACAGTAAGCTTGTAACTGTGGGAGAATCACTGTGCCTAAAATAGGCCAGTACGTGTGGTCAATGTTTGAAATGTTTCGTACATCTAAGCTAACAAAAAGGGTTTAATTTCCGCAGTGCTGTTCCTGCCACGTGTCTTTGTCAGATTTATGCAATACACTACATTAATGCACAGAATGTGAGCTTTCCATAGAGGCCAAGATTGTTAAGATGAAGCAGGGCTTTAGTTGACAAAAGCCTGGTTAAACAGATCTATATCCATGATCGTTTCACAGGCCACAGTGTGCTGATCCAAATCTGACCCAGGTCTGTCAAGACTGTGTGGTCTGTCAACACCATCACTGAATTTCATGCTAACATTAACCCAAAGTCCTGATTTAAGAAGCTAAGTCAGTGACTGTGTGTAATTTTTAAATGGAGTTGTCCAAAACAAGCTCAAAGGTGAAGTCATATCATCTTCGCAGACGGGATTTGCAACACACTTGGTAACATTCCCCAACTTTGTGGTGGATCTCAAATAGCGATATGATCTGAAATTGACAGTCACAGTAAATGCAACAATGCGTCAATACTCAAGTATTTTACATCAAATGAAAGCTTGATTTCTGCCCTTTCCATCAAGAATAAGCTTGTAATTGTGGCAGAAACACTGTGCCTAAAATCAGCCAGTAAGTGTGGTCAACTGTTAAATTGTTTCTGCCGTCTCAGGACAAATGGTTTAATTTCTGCAGCCCTGTTCCTGCCATGTGTCTTTGTCAGATTTATGCAATACACTAAATTAAAGCCCAGAATGTGAGCTTTCCATAGAGGCCAAGATTGTTAAGATGAAGCAGGGTTTGAGTTGACAAAAGCCTGGTTAAACAGATCTATATCCATGATGGTTTTATAGGTCACAGTGTTCTGAACCAAATCTGACCCAGGTCCCATAAAGCAGCATCAATATTCAAGTATTTTATATCAAATTAATGTGTGAGTTCTGCCCTTTCCAGCAACCATAAGCTTGTAACTGTGGGAGAATCACTGTGCCTAAAATAGGCCAGTAATTGTGGTCAATTTTTGAATTGTTTCGTACATCTAAGCTAACAAAAAGGGTTTAATTTCTGCAGTGCTGTTCCTGCCACATGTCTTTGTCAGATTTATGCAATACACTAAATTAATGCCCAGAATGTGAGCTTTCCATAGAGGCCAAGATTGTTAAGATGAAGCAGGGCTTTAGTTGACAAAAGCCTGGTTAAACAGATCTATATCCATGATCGTTTCACAGGCCACAGTGTGCTGATCCAAATCTGACCCAGGTCTGTCAAGACTGTGTGGTCTGTCAACACCATCACTGAATTTCATGCTAACATTAACCCAAAGTCCTGATTTAAGAAGCTAAGTCAGTGACTGTGTGTAATTTTTAAATGGAGTTGTCCAAAACAAGCTCAAAGGTGAAGTCATATCATCTTCGCAGACGGGATTTGCAACACACTTGGTAACATTCCCCAACTTTGTGGTGGATCTCAAATAGCGATATGATCTTAAATTGACAGTCACAGTAAACGCAGCAATGTGTCAATACTCAAGTATTTTACATCAAATGAAAGCTTGATTTCTGCCCTTTCCATCAAGAATAAGCTTGTAATTGTGGCAGAAACACTGTGCCTAAAATCAGCCAGTACGTGTGGTCAACTGTTAAATTGTTTCTGCGGTCTCAGGACAAAGGGTTTAATTTCTGCAGTGCTGTTCCTGCCACGTGTCTTTGTCAGATTTATGCAGTACACTAAATTAAAGCCCAGAATGTGCGTTTTCTATAGAGGCCAAGATTGTTAAGATGAAGCAGGGTTTGAGTTGACAAACACCTGGTTAAACAGATCTATATCCATGATGGTTTTACAGGTCACAGTGTGCTGAACCAAATCTGACCCAGGTCCCATAAAGCAGCATCAATATTCAAGTATTTTATATCAAATGAATGTGTGAGTTCTGCCCTTTCCAGCAATAGTAAGCTTGTAACTGTGGGAGAATCACTGTGCCTAAAATAGGCCAGTAATTGTGGTCAATTTTTGAATTGTTTCGTACATCTAAGCTAACAAAAAGGGTTGAATTTCTGCAGTGCTGTTCCTGCCACATGGCTTTGTCAGATTTATGCAATACACTAAATTAATGCCCAGAATGTGAGCTTTCCATAGAGGCCAAGATTGTTAAGATGAAGCAGGGCTTTAGTTGACAAAAGCCTGGTTAAACAGATCTATATCCATGATCGTTTCACAGGCCACAGTGTGCTGATCCAAATCTGACCCAGGTCTGTCAAGACTGTGTGGTCTGTCAACACCATCACTGAATTTCATGCTAACATTAACCCAAAGTCCTGATTTAAGAAGCTAAGTCAGTGACTGTGTGTAATTTTTAAATGGAGTTGTCCAAAACAAGCTCAAAGGTGAAGTCATATCATCTTCGCAGACGGGATTTGCAACACACTTGGTAACATTCCCCAACTTTGTGGTGGATCTCAAATAGCGATATGATCTGAAATTGACAGTCACAGTAAACGCAGCAATGCGTCAATACTCAACTATTTTACATCAAATGAAAGCTTGATTTCTGCCCTTTCCATCAAGAATAAGCTTGTAATTGTGGCAGAAACACTGTGCCTAAAATCAGCCAGTAAGTGTGGACAACTGTTAAATTGTTTCTGCCGTCTCAGGACAAAGGGTTTAATTTCTGCAGCCCTGTTCCTGCCACATGTCTTTGTCAGATTTATGCAATACACTAAATTAAACCCCAGAATGCGAGCTTTCCATAGAGGCCAAGATTGTTCAGATGAAGCAAGGTTTTAGTTGACAAAAGCCTGGTTAAACAGATCTATATCCATGATGGTTTTACAGGTCACAGTGTTCTGAACCAAATCTGACCCAGGTCCCATAAAGCAGCATCAATATTCAAGTATTTTATATCAAATGAATGTGTGAGTTCTGCCCTTCCCAGCAACAGTAAGCTTGTAACTGTGGGAGAATCACTGTGCCTAAAATAGGCCAGTACGTGTGGTCAATGTTTGAAATGTTTCGTACATCTAAGCTAACAAAAAGGGTTTAATTTCCGCAGTGCTGTTCCTGCCACGTGTCTTTGTCAGATTTATGCAATACACTAAATTAATGCCCAGAATGTGAGCTTTCCATAGAGGCCAAGATTGTTAAGATGAAGCAGGGCTTTAGTTGACAAAAGCCTGGTTAAACAGATCTATATCCATGATCGTTTCACAGGCCACAGTGTGCTGATCCAAATCTGACCCAGGTCTGTCAAGACTGTGTGGTCTGTCAACACCATCACTGAATTTCATGCTAACATTAACCCAAAGTCCTGATTTAAGAAGCTAAGTCAGTGACTGTGTGTAATTTTTAAATGGAGTTGTCCAAAACAAGCTCAAAGGTGAAGTCATATCATCTTCGCAGACGGGATTTGCAACCTACTTGGTAACATTCCCCAACTTTGTGGTGGATCTCAAATAGCGATATGATCTGAAATTGACAGTCACAGTAAATGCAACAATGCGTCAATACTCAAGTATTTTACATCAAATGAAAGCTTGATTTCTGCCCTTTCCATCAAGAATAAGCTTGTAATTGTGGCAGAAACACTGTGCCTAAAATCAGCCAGTAAGTGTGGTCAACTGTTAAATTGTTTCTGCCGTCTCAGGACAAATGGTTTAATTTCTGCAGCCCTGTTCCTGCCATGTGTCTTTGTCAGATTTATGCAATACACTAAATTAAATCCCAGAATGTGAGCTTTCCATAGAGGCCAAGATTGTTAAGATGAAGCAGGGTTTGAGTTGACAAAAGCCTGGTTAAACAGATCTATATCCATGATGGTTTTACAGGTCACAGTGTTCTGAACCAAATCTGACCCAGGTCCCATAAAGCAGCATCAATATTCAAGTATTTTATATCAAATTAATGTGTGAGTTCTGCCCTTTCCAGCAACCATAAGCTTGTAACTGTGGGAGAATCACTGTGCCTAAAATAGGCCAGTAATTGTGGTCAATTTTTGAATTGTTTCGTACATCTAAGCTAACAAAAAGGGTTTAATTTCTGCAGTGCTGTTCCTGCCACATGGCTTTGTCAGATTTATGCAATACACTAAATTAATGCCAAGAATGTGAGCTTTCCATAGAGGCCAAGATTGTTAAGATGAAGCAGGGCTTTAGTTGACAAAAGCCTGGTTAAACAGATCTATATCCATGATCGTTTCACAGGCCACAGTGTGCTGATCCAAATCTGACCCAGGTCTGTCAAGACTGTGTGGTCTGTCAACACCATCACTGAATTTCATGCTAACATTAACCCAAAGTCCTGATTTAAGAAGCTAAGTCAGTGACTGTGTGTAATTTTTAAATGGAGTTGTCCAAAACAAGCTCAAAGGTGAAGTCATATCATCTTCGCAGACGGGATTTGCAACACACTTGGTAACATTCCCCAACTTTGTGGTGGATCTCAAATAGCGATATGATCTTAAATTGACAGTCACAGTAAACGCAACAATGCGTCAATACTCAAGTATTTTACATCAAATGAAAGCTTGATTTCTGCCCTTTCCATCAAGAATAAGCTTGTAATTGTGGCAGAAACACTGTGCCTAAAATCAGCCAGTAAGTGTGGTCAACTGTTAAATTGTTTCTGCCATCTCAGGACAAAGGGTTTAATTTCTGCAGCCCTGTTCCTGCCACGTGTCTTTGTCAGATTTTTGCAATACACTAAATTAAAGCCCAGAATGTGAGCTTTCCATAGAGGCCAAGATTGTTAAGATGAAGCAGGGTTTGAGTTGACAAAAGCCTGGTTAAACAGATCTATATCCATGATGGTTTTACAGGTCACAGTGTTCTGAACCAAATCTGACCCAGGTCCCATAAAGCAGCATCAATATTCAAGTATTTTATATCAAATGAATGTGTGAGTTCTGCCCTTTCCAGCAACAGTAAACTTGTAACTGTGGGAGAATCACTGTGCCTAAAATAGGCCAGTAAGTGTGGTCAATTTTTGAATTGTTTCGTACATCTAAGCTAACAAAAAGGGTTTAATTTCTGCAGTGCTGTTCCTGCCACGTGTGTTTGTCAGATTTATGCAATACACTAAATTAAAGCCCAGATTGTGAGTTTTCCATAGAGGCCAAGATTGTTAAGATGAAGCAGGGTTTTAGTTGACAAAAGCCTGGTTAAACAGATCTATATCCATGATCGTTTCACAGGCCACAGTGTGCTGATCCAAATCTGACCCAGGTCTGTCAAGACTGTGTGGTCTGTCAACACCATCACTGAATTTCATGCTAACATTAACCCAAAGTCCTGATTTAAGAAGCTAAGTCAGTGACTGTGTGTAATTTTTAAATGGAGTTGTCCAAAACAAGCTCAAAGGTGAAGTCATATCATCTTCCCAGACGGGATTTGCAACACACTTCTTGCCGTCTCAGGACAAAGGGTTTAATTTCTGCAGCCCTGTTCCTGCCATGTGTCTTTGTCAGATTTATGCAATACACTAAATTAAAGCCCAGAATGTGTTGACAAAAGCCTGGTTAAACAGATCTATATCCGTGATGATTTTACAGGTCACAGTGTGCTGAACCAAATCTGACCCAGGTCCCATAAAGCAGCATCAATATTCAAGTATTTTATATCAAATGAATGTGTGAGTTCTGCCCTTTCCAGCAACAATAAGCTTGTAACTGTGGGAGAATCACTGTGCCTAAAATAGGCCAGTAATTGTGGTCAATTTTTGAATTGTTTCGTACATCTAAGCTAACAAAAAGGGTTTAATTTCTGCAGTGCTGTTCCTGCCACGTGTGTTTGTCAGATTTATGCAATACACTAAATTAAATGCCCAGATTGTGAGCTTTCCATAGAGGCCAAGATTGTTAAGATGAAGCAGGGTTTTAGTTGACAAAAGCCTGGTTAAACAGATCTATATCCATGATCGTTTTACAGGTCACAGTGTGCTGATCCAAATCTGACCCAGGTCTGTCAAGACTGTGTGGTCTGTCAACACCATCACTGAATTTCATGCTAACATTAACCCAAAGTCCTGATTTAAGAAGCTAAGTCAGTGACTGTGTGTAATTTTTAAATGGAGTTGTCCAAAACAAGCTCAAAGGTGAAGTCATATCATCTTCGCAGACGGGATTTGCAACCGACTTGGTAACATTCCCAACTTTGTGGTGGATCTCAAATAGCGATATGATCTGAAATTGACAGTCACAGTAAATGCAACAATGCGTCAATACTCAAGTATTTTACATCAAATGAAAGCTTGATTTCTGCCCTTTCCATCAAGAATAAGCTTGTAATTGTGGCAGAAACACTGTGCCTAAAATCAGCCAGTAAGTGGTGGTCAACTGTTAAATTGTTTTCTGCCGTCTCAGGACAAATGGTTTAATTTCTGCAGCCCTGTTCCTGCCATGTGTCTTTGTCAGATTTATGCAATACACTAAATTAAATCCCAGAATGTGAGCTTTCCATAGAGGCCAAGATTGTTAAGATGAAGCAGGGTTTGAGTTGACAAAAGCCTGGTTAAACAGATCTATATCCATGATGGTTTTACAGGTCACAGTGTTCTGAACCAAATCTGACCCAGGTCCCATAAAGCAGCATCAATATTCAAGTATTTTATATCAAATTAATGTGTGAGTTCTGCCCTTTCCAGCAACCATAAGCTTGTAACTGTGGGAGAATCACTGTGCCTAAAATAGGCCAGTAATTGTGGTCAATTTTGAATTGTTTCGTACATCTAAGCTAACAAAAAGGGTTTAATTTCTGCAGTGCTGTTCCTGCCACATGGCTTTGTCAGATTTATGCAATACACTAAATTAATGCCAAGAATGTGAGCTTTCCATAGAGGCCAAGATTGTTAAGATGAAGCAGGGCTTTAGTTGACAAAAGCCTGGTTAAACAGATCTATATCCATGATCGTTTCACAGGCCACAGTGTGCTGATCCAAATCTGACCCAGGTCTGTCAAGACTGTGTGGTCTGTCAACACCATCACTGAATTTCATGCTAACATTAACCCAAAGTCCTGATTTAAGAAGCTAAGTCAGTGACTGTGTGTAATTTTTAAATGGAGTTGTCCAAACAAGCTCAAAGGTGAAGTCATATCATCTTCGCAGACGGGATTTGCAACACACTTGGTAACATTCCCCAACTTTGTGGTGGATCTCAAATAGCGATATGATCTTAAATTGACAGTCACAGTAACGCAACAATGCGTCAATACTCAAGTATTTTACATCAAATGAAAGCTTGATTTCTGCCCTTCCATCAAGAATAAGCTTGTAATTGTGGCAGAAACACTGTGCCTAAAATCAGCCAGTAAGTGTGGTCAACTGTTAAATTGTTTTCTGCCATCTCAGGACAAGGGTTTAATTTCTGCAGCCCTGTTCCTGCCACGTGTCTTTGTCAGATTTTGCAATACACTAAATTAAAGCCCAGAATGTGAGCTTTCCATAGAGGCCAAGATTGTTAAGATGAAGCAGGGTTTGAGTTGACAAAGCCTGGTTAAACAGATCTATATCATGATGGTTTTACAGGTCACAGTGTTCTGAACCAAATCTGACCCAGGTCCCATAAAGCAGCATCAATATTCAAGTATTTTATATCAAATGAATGTGTGAGTTCTGCCCTTTCCAGCAACAGTAAGCTTGTAACTGTGGGAGAATCACTGTGCCTAAAATAGGCCAGTAATTGTGGTCAATGTTTGAATTGTTTCGTACATCTAAGCTAACAAAAAGGGTTTA